>NC_000081.6:9000282-9005584 GCF_000001635.26 Mus musculus
CACACACACACAGACAGAGAAAGAGAAACAGAAAAACAGTCAGAGATAGAGACAGATAGAAACAGAAAGAGTCAGACAGAGGTAGGCAGAGACAGAGAGAGTGCAAGAGAGAGAGAAACAGAGACAGAAACAGATACACACAGAGAGACAGAGAAAGAGAAACAGAGAGACAGAGATAGACAGAGACAAGGAGAATGTAAGAGAGAGAGAGAGAGAGAGAGAGAAAGAGAGACTGAGCTGGCATGGGATTTTAAAACTTCAAAGCCCACCCACAGTGACACACCTTCTCTAACAGGTCCACACATCCTAATCCTTCCAAAACATTTACATGGACTGGGATCAAATATTCAAACATATTCTTCTGAGGGGGCTATTATTAATCAAATCACCACAAGAACGCTACAAACCAAAAAAAAAAAAAAAAAAACCTTTCTTGAAGTATTTTTAGGTGGCATTGGAGACATCAGTGTGCTTTGATTTCTTGACTATTCTTTTCTTTTACAGAAAAATATGTCATTGCTCAGCCAATATTTGTTTTTGAGAAAGGAGAACACAATTTTAAGGTAAGATCAGGATATTTTGGTTCTGATAAATAATCCTCTAAGGAGGTGTTTATACTAAGATATAGTAGCTGCATGAGTTTGTCTAGTTCCCCACAGAATGTTCATGTAGCTTGGATTCAGGGACAGCAGTTTGGTTGAACTCTGTAGGTTGTGAGTAAAGTGCTCTATCTAAAGAAATATGCTTATTTAGAGTGTCTTTAAAAGATGGGGGGGGAGGGGGGCAGAAAAAGATTAGGATGGTAAAGACTTCCTTTGTTCCTCATTACCGAAAGAGCCTAAAACTGGGTATAAAAAGCTCCAGCATGCAGTTTTGATACTGGTTTGAAGGACTTAAAGAATCTATGTGATGTTGAAGCATCGCCCTGGAACTGTGGGAGCTGATGGATCAGCTGTACCGACCTTGTTATGGCTTTCAGAATTCATTCTTACATGCAGTCATTAACAAATGTCTCACATGATAAACTCAAGGAAGCTCAACTTCACTCCAGATCAAGCACGGCAGAATCCCAGGAGAAGATGCCCCGAAAAGATAAAAGAAATAAATAAAAATCTGCATTAAAACAACCACTTAGAAATGATTCCATAGTCGTTGAAATCTGTGACCACTGGGCTAGACTTCTCTGTTGACATGTTCTTGGTGAAACTATGGTGTGTTGCTTTGTCCTTGTGAGCTGAAAAGCTCTGGCTCCTGAAAATTCTCTCAATACAGAAACAGGGTGGAAAATTGATGCAAAAACAGAAAATATTCCACTTTCACTGGGAGTTTCATGTCTTTTCAGAGACCTGCAGAAGACAGCCTGGAAGAAACGGCAGAGCCTGGTAATGAAATACGTTCTAATTTGCACAACACTGACCCCAAACTTTATTAAAAAAAAAAAAAAAAAAAAGCAAGCACAGGCATTTGGACTTGTGGCACAGGCTCTATGATACTTAATGGTTTTCCTGGTTTTTGAAAGATGGCAGGCAGAGACCGGAGAACAGTAATGTCACTCACGTAGCCCCTGGGATTTCCTGCAGCACTTTAGAATATGAATACTTTCCTGCAGAAGACTCATTTCTACCTGTTCCATGCTAATATGAGACACTTGTCGGCCTATAATCACCTTAACATCGCTACTATTTAATTCTGGGCTTCAAGAGTCAGCACGTTGTAAAACACTGACCTAAGCACGTAAGGGTTGATTATCCTACTGTACTGTGTGTTATTTTAAGCAATGTTACCATTCCTATGAAATTTCTTTCAGAATTCACTGGTTTCTTGAGAAAGCGTGTAAGGTCTTCATCTGTTACGCTTCATACTACAGATCCTCAGTCTCAAGGAGGTAGGTATAGCTGTGACTATTATACTGAATGTGAAATTATTTTTTTAAAAAAAAGCTTTCCAACTGGCCATTGAAGAGTAAGCATCTACAAAAATAAAAGCATGCTGGCAGTTTAAGAACTTTATTACATATTGTTTTCTGAGCCAGTTGAGAACACAGTTTGCCCATCTGGGCATCAACATACCCCAGTGCTTCTCTGCCTAATGTGTTTAACAGCCTTTGGGCTTTGCAAAGCTGCAATTTATGTACATCGATCTCCACCCACTACGAGTTTACAGGTGGCATTTTGTGCCTAACAGAATGTCTAATACACAGTCAACATTCAAGGAATATTTACTGAGTTGAATGAAAATAAGGTTAATTTATAATTCCCAGAGTCAGTCTCTGTTTTGATTGATAAAAATAAGGGAAAAAATGTTTTTGTTTAAATTGGAGATCTGAATTTTTTTCTCCAAACAACAGAATCGCAGTCAGACTAGACAAAAGGCCCACTTCCTTAGTGACCTGCATTTGCAATCTGCTTTTAGTGGCAACTTTGTCTCAAACGCGTCTGAGGTCCTCGTCATTCACTGATGTCCCGACCTTCCCTCCATGCAGGCCAGGTAAGGACAGACTCCTAGAACCTCACTCCTGACACTCTGATGCCTCAGAAACCATTCTTCTCATTGATGAGTTTTATCTCTTAGACAGCACAAGATTCTAATTTTTCGAGCAACAAATGAGAGATGAGCCATAGTTAAGCATGCAAGAGGGCTGGCCATCTTACAAATTTCACAACTCCACTTTGTGTAGTTTATTTTGGGCAAAAAGTTTAAACTTGGCATATTTTAGGACTTCATATATGAGAGAAACAGATGCCTGCATTTAAAGAAGAATTCTGTTATGTACCGTATGCTGAATCAGTTGGGAGTTTAGTTTGCCTTCTTTCTATATCATAGGCCTTCAGAAATTCTCTTCATAATAAATAGGTCTTACAGACTTTGTACCATAAGCATTACTTTATGGAGGGTAAATCTACAAACTAAAAATGGTTTTCTTTGCTTTATTTTGTATTGTCTACAAAGATAGCTTATATAGTATTCAAAATATAGCCATGCTTTTGATTCATGTTCTAAGGCTTAGAATGTGATTAATGAAAATTAATGACTAATGAAAATGTTATTTTTATTTACTTTAAATTCCTTATGCTTTGCCAATTGAACAATTTTATCATGCTGAAATGTTTAGCACAATGAAATGATTGGCACTATCTCCACATTAAACAGTGACTTACATTCTTGGGTATTTTTATCTGTACTGAACAATCAACTGCATTTTCTAGTATTTATTACTATGAAATCTATTTGCTATCAATCATCTATCTATCAATCATTTATCTATCTCTCATCTATATATCCATTTATCTATCATCTATCTATCTATCTATCTATCTATATCTATTTATCTATCAATCATTTATCTATCATCTATTCATTTATCTATCATCTATCTAAATCTATTTATCTGTCTATCAATCATCCATCTACCATCTATCATCTATCTTCTTTCTTTTTGATTGATTGTTCTCTACCTAAGAACTTCAGTTTTCAAACCAATGAATCCATATTAATAACAAGGATTACAATCATAACTGTGCAGCAGTGGGTCAGACACTTTCCAGCGGCAGAAGAGACGCCTCTCAGTTCAACTGACTTTCAGAACCCACGTGGCAAGCTGTATAAGAGAAATGGGGGGAGGCTAATCCCAAGGACAAAACATTTACTACGTTTCCTTGTAAAACAATGGGATAGCTTTACTTTATCTATGTAATTATGTCATCTTTAAAAATCAGATACACAAAGGATGACCACACTGGAAGACACTAATCAGTAAGCAGCATTTCTTTTTCTTTTAATTAGATATTTTCTTTATTTACATTTCAAACGTTATCCCTTTTCCTCGTTTCCCCTCCGAAAAACCCCTATCTCATCCTGCTCACCAACCCACCCACTCCTACTTCCCTGTCCTAGCATTCCCCTACAATGGGCCATGGAGCATTCACAGGACCAAGTGCCTCTCCTCCCATTAATGTCCAACAAGGCCATCCTCTGCTACCTATGCGGCTGGAGCTGTGGGTCCCTCCTTGTGTACTCTTTGATTGGTGGTTTAGTCCATGGGAGCTCTGGGGGTACTGGTTGGTTCATATTGTTATTCCTCCTATGGGGCTGCAAACCCCTTAGGCTTCTTGGGTCCTTTCTCTAGCTCCTCCATTGAGGATCCTGTGCTCAGTCCAATGGTTGGCTGAGAGCATCCACCTCTGTATTTGTCAGGCACTGGCAGAGCCTATCAGGAGACAGCTATATCAGGCTCCTGTCAGCAAGTATTTGTTGGCATCCACAATAGTATCTGGGTTTGGTAACTGTCTGTGGGATGGATCCCCAGGAGGGAGATGCAAATCAAAACAACCTCGAGATTCTACCTCACACCAGTCAGAATGGCTAAGATCAAAACCTCAGGTGACAGCAGATGCTGGCAAGGATGTGGAGAAAGAGGAGCACTTCTCCATTGCTGGTGGGATTGCAAGCTTGTACAACCACTCTGGAAATCAGTTTGGCGTTTCCTCAAAAAATTGAACATAGTACTACCTGAGGACCCAGCTATACCACTCCTGAGCGTATATCCAGAAGATGCTCCAACATGTAATAAGGACACATGTTCCACTATGTTCATAGCAGCCTTATTTATAATAGCCAGAAGCTAGAAAGAACCCAGATGCCCCTCAACAGAGGAACGGATACAGAAAATGTGGTACATTTACACAATGGAGTACTACTCAGCTACTAAAAACAATGACTTCATGAAATTCTTAGGCAAATGGATGGAACTAGAAAATATCACCCTGGAGCTGGAAAGATGGCTCAGTGGTTAAGAGCACTGGCTGCTCTTCCAGAGGTCCTGAGTTCAATTCATAGCAACCACATGGTGGCTCATAACCATCTGTAATGGGACCCAATGCCCTCTTTTAGTGTTCTGAAGACATCTATAGTGTACTATTCATAGTCATAAGATACATAAATAACTCTTTAAAAAGAAAAAGAAAGAAAATATCATCCTGAGTGAGGTAACCCAATCACAAAAGAACACACATGGTATGTACTCACCGATAAGTGGATATTAGCCCAAAATTTAGACTACCCAAGATAGAATTCACAGACCACAGAAGGCTCAAGAAGAAGGAAGATCAAAGTGTGGATACTTCAGTCCTTCTTAGAAGGGGGAACAAAATGCTCATGGGAGGAGATACAGAGACAAAGTGTGGAGCAGAGACTGGAGGAAAGGCCATCCAGAGACTGCCTCACCTGGGGATCCATCCCATATACAGTAAGCAGCATTTCTAATGTATGCTCTTCAGATTAATGAGAAAATGGTTCAATTTAT
>NC_000081.6:9006075-9016363 GCF_000001635.26 Mus musculus
CCCATCCATTATCCATCCATCCATCCATCCATCCACCCATCCATTATCCATCCATCCATCCATCCATCCATCCATCCATTATCCATCCATCCATTATCCATCCATCCATCCATCCATTATCCATCCATCCATCCATCCATCCACCCATCCATTATCCATCCATCCATCCATCCATCCATCCATTATCCATCCATCCATCCATCCATCCACCCATCCATCCATCCATCCACCCATCCATGATCCATCCATCCATCCATCCATCCATCCATTATCCATCCATCCATTATCCATCCATCCATCCATCCATCCATTATCCATCCATCCATCCATTATCCATCCATCCATCCATCCATCCATCCATTATCCATCCATCCATCCATCCATCCATCCATTATCCATCCATCCATCCATCCATCCACCCATCCATTATCCATCCATCCATTATCCATGCATGCATCCACCCATCCATTATGCATCCATCCATCCATCCATCCATCCATTATCCATCCATCCATCCATCCATCCACTTACTTACTTACTTAGTTGAGGTACAAGGGAAATTGTGTTAAAACTTAGAAGAATAACAACAGATCCAGCAAGCTCTATAACCCCCATAGCTGCCTGGAAAAGAGAAGGGGACAAAGCCACGCCATTGAGGCTGGCTTGAAGATCAGACACTTGGTGGATAAGCAGTCACTTGGAGGGGGGAAGCTTTAGTGAAAGAGAAAGGAAGCTCGGAACACTGGTGGAAACCCAAAGTTTCAAGGGAGGCATATTCAGAGAAGAGATAAAAATAAATAAATTTTAAGGTTTTCTAAATGATTTAGAAAGGTAGGCAGACTTGTGGCCCCGTATGACTGCAGTCTATGGCTTCTGCTTACCATACATATCTTAATGTCTCTTTCTCCCCCACCTCTGTGTGTGTGTGTGTGGTGTTGGGTGTATATAGACAGGACAGAGTGACAGAACATGAAGGATAAACATATTTGGTTAGACAAGCCACATGATCTAAGAAAACACTAATTTGGCAAAAAGCTAGGCAAAAAGTGAGCAGCGGGCAATTGACGGACTGCACTGACTTTGGTCTCTGAAAATTCAGTTGTGATCATTTTTTTTCTAAAGCATTATTTAAAAATAGGGACAAAGGAGCATTTCATTAACAATTTATTGGTCTTTTCATTATGCTCTCTCAAGGACCCCCCATGAGATCTTCTGAACAGGTTCTAAGACCCGCTGTTCTGCAGCCGTCTCAAACTCAGAGTTGTCAGAAAGCAGGCACAACATTTGGGCCCGGTGCATTGAAATCCTACAAAACTAAGGAAAAGGCCGAGCACGAGGTAAGAAAAATCCCCGGTGACAGAAGCAACAGTGAAATGTTCTTGGTAATCTTAGGAAATGAGAGAGTGCTCCCCGGACCAGATTTCGTAGTTGCTGTCACTCCCAAGTGGAAAAACTGTGCGGCAGGCAGTGGGAACTCATGAGTGTAGTAGGACTGCCAGAATGATGACAGTATAAAACGCTGGGGGAGGGGGGCAGTGAGATGGGCACGGGCGGAACCTGTAGTCAAATAATGGGTAGGGTGTTCTGCATCCCCAGCTGTCCAACATCAGAGTGGAGCAAGCTTTGTCAGCTTAGTTCACACTAGACACATCTTCATGGATAACAGCAGCAAAAATTACATACACAGGGTGCAGAGGGTGGAGTAGGGGAATTTAACAGCTTCCAGAGACGTCTCGCTTCTGAACACCGGAAGGTCTGAATCCCTGACTGCAAGCTCTCCTAAGGCGAGAGCCTTTGTGTGGGGCATGCAGATGTGGGGCTCCAGAAGGTTCTGCAGCTGCAGCTCTAGCTGTGGTACTCAGGAGGAATGGGACACAGCTTAGGTGGTGGGAATTTGAGTTATTCCGTCAGCCATTTGTCTTCAATCACTTGAGGTTGTTCAACTGGCTTTCCCTGAACACAGTGACAGTAAGAAATGGAAGTGAAGTATAATCAGCCATTTTGATTAAAGAAGAAAGCAGACTGGAAATCAGTCTTGCACAGAAACTACCTACACTTAACCAAACCAGGCACCCAGTACTCTACCGTCAGTGAAAACAAGGGATTTGAACGTGTTTAGCAGTTTCCAAAATTGTTATGCTTCCAAGCCCTCTTCTTTGTAAGATAGGATTTTTGTGAGGTCCATTGTGATTTTTAATAATAATTTAATCAATTAATCACAGCAGATGACAAGTAATTTATAAGGTAAAACACAATCTTAATTTTAGATTAGTATATTACTAAAAATTATCAACTATAATTTTGTAATTACTTTTATCTATTTAGGAATACTGGAGAGTAAGGTGTTAAATTAGTCTTAAGTTTTGTAAGGAAATTTTTGAAATTTTACACAACACTTTGGAATGATGTATGGTGTAAGTATAGGCCAAGATTTTATTATGTTATTACATCCAAAGTATAATGATATTTGTTCCTTGCCATGACTTTTATAAAGCTCCTCTGTGCATGGACATGCGTGGGTGTGCATTTGCAGGCCAGAGAACTACCTTGAGTGTCATCTGCCAGGAGCCCTTCCCTTTGCTTTGAGACAGGGTCACTCATTGGTTCAGAGCTTGACAGTTAGGCTACCTGGCCAGGAGCCCTAGAAATCTGCCTCCCTACTGTCCAGCCCTGGGATTATAAATGTTTGCTATTGCACTTGGTTTTCTGGGCACTGAATTCAGAATCTCAAGACTGCAATTTATTATTTATCACTTTTTTCTGCCTAAATTATAAAACAGAAAGGCTCCAGCTCTGGTTTGCAAATATTTCTTCATAATTTAAAGGTCTAATGAATAGGGATATCCCAGCTAGATGAGAAGCCCAGCTGGATATGCCTATTACTGACTTTTCTGTTTTATGATGGTCTTTGGAACGTCAGAGACACAATGAAATGAAATTCTATAACTCCAGCTTGACTAAGTGGATGTAATTTGTAGATACTGTGAAAATTATTCTAAAGTGAATTTATAGACTTATATTCTTTATTGACACATATCAAAACTTGATAAATCAGTGTCCACCCTGTTACTTTTTAATAAAAATATTCGCTGTCACTCATAATTAAAGAACTACAAACCAAAACAGGGCACCATTTAGTATAAACATTTAATGAAAATATAAGCTTTGTATGCCGGGTGGTCTTATGTGTCAACCTGACAGAAGCTGGAGTCTTCAGAGAGGAAGAAGCCTGAGGTGAGGAAATGCCTCTGTGAGATCCAGCTGTAACACATTTTCTCAATTAGCGATTAGGTGGGGAGGGCTCAGCTCATGGTGGGTGGCCCCATCCCTGGGCTGGTGATCCTGGGTCCTATAAGCAGACTTGCGGAGCAAGCCACGAGCAGCAAGGCAGTAAGCAGCACCCCTCCATGGCCTCTGCATCAGCTCCTGACTCCACGGTCCTGTTCTGTTTAATTCTTGTCCCGACTTCCTCCAATGAAGAACTGTGATCTGGAAGGATAAGCCAAATAAAATGTAGTAAAATATATTAGTAAATCCCAGAGTGGGTTTGTTACCCATCTCAATGACTTATGCTTCCTGATAAAAGACACACACACACCACTCTCAGCTTGAAACAGGAAGCACGCGCACACACACACACACACACACACACACAGAGTCTTTCTATGTGTGTCTTAAGCAGCACTGTAGATAGCTGGGCATCTGCCTAACTTCCATGTAGAATCTACCTCCTGACAATAACTCTGAATTACTGTTAACTAACTTCTATGTTCCATCTTGGCTGCTCTTGATCCTATTGAGTGGCAGCCCTGTGGACCACATTCTCTTGGTCCCTTTACATCAGGGCTCTTCTCTGGCCACAACACTCTTAGCACATGGTGCCTCTCCTCCCACTCCTTCCTCTATGTCCCAAGCCCAGAAAATCTAAAAAAAAAACCCTGCCTGTGTCTCTTCTCCCCTGTGTCTCTTCTCCCCAGCTCTTGGCTGCTGACATCTTTATTTACCAATCAAAATTAACTGAAGACAGGGTCCTAAAAGCTACCTGTATGATCTGCTCATACAAACAGTTTTGGGGGACCCAATTAACATTGGAACACAAGTAGCTACTCCCTAATTTGATTTTTGTTCAGGGTGTTTTCAACACAGCAATAGAAACCCTAACTAAGACACTTTGGTAACACTGTTTCTTATAGTCTTTAAAACTTTCCCTGTTGATATTAGAAAATCAACTGGTATGTTCTTCCTTGTGGAAGACTATTTCTCCTGTTGTCTGCATGGCTAAGTTGCTTGTTCTTTGTGTAGGGTTGAGGCCTTGTGGGCCGTCTCCTCACTTCCCCTGACCTGGTCCATTTTAGTATAATTATTACTGTCGTATGTGTTCAGCTTGTGTTTAGACAGTCCTGTTGGTGAGACTTTATGGAATGCTCAGTCCTGAAAACATACACGTGTAAACAACATTACACAGACTAAGCATGGTGTATTTGTGTATTTAGGAATTTACATATATACATGAATGCAGGTGTGTGAGTTAGTGAGAAAAAGAGGCTGTGAATTGGAAAGAGCATGGAGAAGCATTTGGGAAGATTTGGAGAGAGAAAAGGAAATGGGGAAATAATGTAATTATATTATGATCTCAAAAAGTTAGAGAAATATTTACAAGGAGTTGAGGAATTGACTTAGTGGTAGAGCACTTGCCCTGTAAGCTCAAGGCCCTGAGTTTGATCATTAGCCCCTAAAAGAAAATTCCTCTCATTTAGCATATGCATTATAGCCTCTCCGTGCATATATAACATCTTACTTGGCCCTTCATCCTCCTCTCCTGCTGGTCCTATTCCTTCTTTCAAATAGTGCTCCCTAAACAGTGCTCTCTCTGCTTTCTTATTACATATTTTTAAAAACTTACATTCTGCAATCTCCATTTATTATCAAGTCAAACATACCTTAAACTTCTTTACCCAACGAAGAATAAAGTCTATCATTTAGACTGAAGGGAAATTTGTTTTAGTAACAAGGTTATCAGCATACACATGCTCTCTTGTAGACTTTTGTCAGCTTTTGGGATCCCATTATAAGAGGGAAACATTAATACTTTTATTGATTGGTATAAAAATTCAAGTGGAAACAGAACCCACCTGACTTTGAAAACATGAACTCACCCCCAGAACAAATTTTCAAATCCCTACCAGGGGAAGAGAGATGTCCAAAAGCACAGTAAATATTGGACCAGATGAGTTTTTTATAGCTAGACTTACTCCAACTCTAAAATCCCTCTTCCCCACATTTATGGTATTAATATAGACTATGCACCTTATGTAGATGCTCAAAACCAGCTTCAGCTGGCTCAGTTACCCATGGAAAATGTCAGGATGAAGAGATGGACGGAGTTTCCTCTTACACTAGTGGAGTTCTTAGGATATTTTCAGAGATTAAATAGTCCTAAAAAGTAATTCTACTGATCCAGAAATAATAATTAAGCCCAGTGGATAGAATATATCCATGTGCTTTGTGGGTATAAGAAGAATGTAGTCTCTGGGATCAGAAAGACTTGTACTTAGTTTCATTTCCGCTTGGGTGTATGATTTGGATGAGCTCTCTAAGGTCTGTCAGTCGGCTCGCATGTAAACTGTGGGCAGCGGAAGTACGGAGCGCACAGACCTGTGAGGAGCACGTGGGATGAGGTGCAGGAAGGGCTGGCGTGTATCTGGACACAGGAAACGATTAACACGTGTGGCTGTAGACATAGCAAGTCTAATGAGCAAGTCTAAGTCAGATGGGTTTCTTCATTCTTTTTTTCTTTTTCCTTTTTCCAGATTTCTGAAGTTGGAAGTTCCTCTAGTTTACTAAGTGAAAATTTACCAAATGCCAGAAGCTCAATCCAGCTGTCTACTGATCCATGCATCTCAGAGGCACCATCGGGGTAAAACAGTCAACACAACTCGTGTGTTCCTTCTCCAAAGTGTTTTCGACTAGAAGGGTTTCAGATTTCTTTCTTTTAGATTTTTGTGACATCTGAATGCACATATGGTAACTAATATCTTAGGGATGAGACCAACTCTAAACACAAAATTCACGAACACAGATTTACATACACCTTAGGTGTGTAATCTGAATGTACTTGTATACAATATTTTTTAATGATTTTTGACTCTGACCCATTATATGAGGCCAGGAATTTTTTTACTTATGATATCATTGCTCAATATGTTTCAGATTTGGGAGATTTTTGTACTGGCAATTCTCAAAATAGGGATGTTCAATCTCATGAGAAAACCAAAATGTTTCCTTTACCTTTTTGTTTTCTTTGACCACTTCAACTCTCCATATACTGTAATTTTCTGATATCGTATGAATAAGTTAACAACATTCATCTGAAAGCGTACTTTACGTATTAGTCAGGGTTCTCTAGAGTCACAGAACTTATGGAATGTCTCTCTATATTAGGGGAATTTACTGTAATGACTTACAGTCTGCAGTCCAACTAACCCAGCAATGGGCATCTGTGAATGGGAAGTTCAACAATCTAGTAGTTGCTCAAGCCCACGAGGCTAGCTGTTTCAGCAGGTCTTCTGTATAAGCTGGGATCTTGAAGAAATAGGTTCCAACAGATGTGCTGGCAAGTAAATGCAAGCAGGTGAAGAAGAGTGAGTCTCTCTTCTTCCAACGTCCTGTGTTCATCTCTAGCAGAAGCTGTGACTCAGATTAAAGGTCTGGATCTGGAACTTGCTTTGTCCCAGGCTGACCTTGAACTCAGAGATCTGCTTGCCTGAGTCTCCTGGGATTAAAGGCATGTACAACGTTGCCTGGACCTAAGCTTTTCATGACCACTCTGCCTCAAGATCTCCATGTCAAGATCTAGGGCAGAAGCCTGTGATCTTCTAGCTTCAAGATCTGGATCACAGGTGTGCCCTCCATTGCTAGACTGTAGTTCATTCCAGATGCAGTCAAGTTCACAACAGGAATAGCTATCACATTTTATAAGAACTTTAGTTTAGAAAGCTCTTCAGAATACCTCAGCTACTTCATTATCATTAGTATAATATTGTATAGCCTTCATTACCTCATGGACTTGGGTCAGAATATTTCAAAAAGATATGGCCAAACTTATGGTACAAGTTATCTTGCTATTAATCTCCCTTCCTTTTTTCCTTGACGTCCTTTCTCCCTCTTTCTAATCAGCTGTGGTGCTGGCTATGATTAATTGGCATTAGTTGTGCAGATAAGAGGAAAGCAGGGCGCATGTGTTGAGTGAGAAGTTCACGTTAGTTAGTATCACTGTTGATGACTGGAAAGTTTTGCCTGAAAGGACACAAACTGGCTGTGGACAAATGCTGACTCACATGAGTACGCTGAATCCAGGTAAAGAACTATGAGGTCAGAGGGATGCACTGAGAACCGTTCGTGCATCTACCTACCAAGAGAGGGCTACATGTTTGGTTTTGTTCGTCGTGCAGAACAATTATTTTTTAATATAAAAATAAAATTTCTTGGAGGAGAAGAACTAAGGCAATGCACACTCAAGAATAATTGATAAGACCCTTAAGAGCTTGGAGTGCTAGCAGCATCATTGGCCACTTGGGATAAAGACTAATGATAGAGATGTCTGGAGTATAACCAGATAAGGGCCGGGCAGCCCTCTAGCTGAGCATGCAGCCCACGTAGTGAATGAGATCATCCACACAGGTCAACTCCAATCTTGTAACAGTCAGCAACAATCTTCTGAATATTACCCTTGGGAGTCCTTAGCTCACGTTTTCCCTCTCGCTTCTCATCCATTTCATCTGCACAAAGCAGTGTTCTATAAAAACATATTAAGCCACCTAATTATTTTACCAGCTAAAGCTGAAAGTGGCTCCATCCACAAATTTAAGATACCAAACACTTTTTTTTTTCTTTTCTGTAGATGCCAACCAAAGGAAGATAAGTGTTCTTTTACAAGCTGCAGTTCTGACTTCGTTTTTGGAGAAAACATGGTAGAAAGAGTTTTGGTAAGCTTTTGATAAATTACCTTAGAGGAACTGTTGTTACATCTCTGAAGGCAAATTAATTAGCATTCAGTTCAAGTCACTTCTTAGTGCTGGGTTAAAAGTCACAAGTTCTTTAACTGTAAAAGGCTTTGGGAAGCATGTCCCATCTGTTTGAATAATAGATATGAAACCCATAGAGCAGTGCTTCTTAGCCTGCCTAACTCTGCAACCCTTTAACTCAGTCCCTCATGTTGTGGTGACCCCCCCAACCATAAAATTATTTTGTTGCTGCTTAAGAACTGTAATTTTGCTCCTGTTGTGAATTAAAATGTAAATATCTCATATGCATGATGGTCCCTGTGAAAGGGTCATTTGAAGCCCCCCCCCCCATACACACACACAGGGGGACACATTGCCATAGAGTCCAACAGTTCTTTGACTTGTGTTGAGCCCAAAGTACCCACAGAACTCTCAGAAACATGCAGCAGTTGGATAAACTCAGTAATGTTTTAATATGGTATTTTCAGCAGCATTTTTTCTTTAACTTTTAAAAATCGTTTGACAGCTTCCTATGCTTATACTATGACTTTTTGCCATTCTCACCACCCCCACCCCTCTTCCTTCCTCTCCTGCTGAGCTTTTACCAAGTCTCCACCCTGCATTCATGGCTTCCTTTCCAGTGAGCCACTGAAGTTAGAGTTCCTTGCCTGAGCATGAGAGAGAGGTTACTGGGTCAAGGGCAACTTCTCACTGACTACACTACTGAATAAATGTTCCCTGTTTACAATAATGAGCCAATACATTCTTATTAACCACAGCTGAATGTTTACTTTGAAAAGCATATATAACTCTTTACATTTGAAAAGAAAAAGTCTGGGCGTTTTACTTGTCTAGAAAATATACTTGTCAAGTGAAAACTCCAATTCTTGTTTGTTTGTTTGGTTGGTTGGTTGGTTGGTTTGGTTTTCAAGACAGAATTTCTCTGTGTGACAGCCCTGGCTGTCCTGGAACTCACTCTGTAGACCAGACTGGTCTCAAACTCATAGAAATCTGCCTGGCTCTGCCTCTTGCATGCTGAGATTAAAGGCATGCACCACCATTGCCTGGCTATTGCTATCATTCTTATTTAAACTCCCAGCTGTTGGGCCTTGCTCAAAACTTTGATTTCTAAGACAGTATCACTGGAAGCAAGGAACAGCAAACTGGAAAAGCTGTAGCATGCCTGCACACATCTCTGCCTCACAGGGTTTTCTAGCCTTTACTTAAACTAGGGTGATGTCTGAGCTGGACCTAGGGATCTTAGGGTTACTGTTATATGAGGCAGGTTAATGACGTGGCAGAGATTCTAATGATCAAAGAACATGGTAAGTATGTATGAAAATGTCACATTGTCACAAATGAGGGGCTAGGGAGACGGCTCAGTGGGTATGAGCATTTGCTGTGGAAGTATGAGAATCTTTGTTTGAATATTCAGGGCCTGTGTGAAAACTAGCCTAGCTAAAATGGCAAGCTTCTCCTTTAGCGAGGGAGTAAGGGTTTCATGGGACTAGGTAGAGAGCAATAGAGGGGAGCACCAATGACTTCCTCCTCTGGCCTCTCCATGCCTGCACTCCCCTGCTGCGCACTCACAAGTGCACATATACTACAAATGCATGATACACACACATGTACACACGCACTCCCCTGCTGCACACTCACAAGTGCACATATACTACAAATGCATGATACACACTCATGTACACACGCACTCCCCTGCTGCACACTCACAAGTGCACATATACTACAAATGCATGATACACACGCATGTACACACGCACTCCCCTGCTGCACACTCACAAGTGCACATATACTACAAATGCATGATACACACGCATGTACACACGCACTCCCCTGCTGCACACTCACAAGTGCACATATACTACAAATGCATGATACACACGCATGTACACACGCACTCCCCTGCTGCACACTCACAAGTGCACATATACTACAAATGCATGATACACACGCATGTAGACACGCACTCCCCTGCTGCACACTCACAAGTGCACATATACTACAAATGCATGATACACACGCATGTAGACACGCACTCCCCTGCTGCACACTCACAAGTGCACATATACTACAAATGCATGATACACACGCATGTACACACGCACTCCCCTGCTGCACACTCACAAGTGCACATATACTACAAATGCATGATACACACGCATGTACACACGCACTCCCCTGCTGCACACTCACAAGTGCACATATACTACAAATGCATGATACACACGCATGTACACACGCACTCCCCTGCTGCACACTCACAAGTG